>NC_071257.1:30566180-30613680 GCF_023375685.1 Ictalurus furcatus | reverse complement strand
CTTATGCTACTATCTAGTAAATTATTAGAGTAACCCTGTAATACGCAGGTGAGAGTTTACGACATACTATACAGTCATCCACAATTCAAAGTACATCTGGAGCATGAATAAGCATTCTCCAGATAAATCAAAATTTTAAAGGTGTCATTAAGGATGAAGTACCAAACTAATGAAAATGTGTGTCCCAAATTCCTCCCAATGTCACAAACATGTTTAAAATGGTTTTAAGTCAAGTTTGACAAAAGGGGAAGCCATGCTTCTTCAGAATATGATATAAACATTGTTCCTTCATATGTAGATAACCAACACTATGAGGAGTTCCAGAGTGTATCATGTAGGTGATTATGACATCTTGGAAAATGACAGTATGGAAAATGCAATAAAAAAACCAAAAAGAGTCATTTGAAAATTCAGTTCAACCTGTACTATATTGAAAACACATTATTAACACGTTATTTGATGTTTTACTTTACTTATTTTTGAAAATATACACTCATTTCAAATCTGATGACTGCAACACAATCCAAAAAAGTTGGGACAGTCGACTGTTTACCCCTGTGTAATATCAGCTTTTCTTTTAATAACACTTATTAAGTGCTTGGGTGCTGAGTGAAGACCAGCTGGTTAAGTTTAGCAAGCGGAATTATCCCACATTCACCTATTATGCATTTCTTCAGCTGTACAACTGTACAGGGCCTTTGTTGCATCATTTTGCGCTTCATAATGGGACACATATTCTCACTCGGTCAGGACTGCAGGCAGGCCATGCTAGCACCCGCACTCTCTGATTACCCAACCATGCACATGTAATCTGGGCAGAATGTGGTTTCACGTTGTCCTGCTCTGGATAGCAGCGTATGTTGCTCCAAAATGTGTACATATCTTTCTGCATTAATGCTGCCCTCACAGATGTGCAGTTTACCCATGTCATCTGCACTGACACGCCCCCATACCATGACAGACGCTGGCTTTTGGACCTGACGCTGATAACAGCTTCGATGGTCCTTTTGCTCTTTGACCTGGAGAACACGACGGCTGTTTTGTCCAAAAACTATTTGAAATGTCGACTCGTCGGGCCAGAAAATATGATTCCACTGTACTACTGTCCATCTCAGATGAGACTGAGCACACTGCACTTCTGGACAGTGTTGATGTACGACTTCTGCTTTGCATAGTAAAGCCTTAACTTGTATCTGTGGATGCAGCGGCAAATGGTGTTGACTGACAAAGGTTTACCAAAGTATTCCCGAGCCCATGTCAGGATATCCATTACAGACTCATGACGGTTTTTAAGACAGTGACGTCTGAGGGATCGGAGATCACGTGCATTCAGTAGTGGTTTTCGGCCTTGCCCTTTACGCACCCAGATTTGACCGGATTCCTGGAGTCTTTTAATTATATTGTGCACTGTAGAAGGTGAAATGCCCAAAATCCTACCGATTTGTCTTTGGGGAATGTTGTTCTCAAAGTGTTGTATTATTCACTGACTCATCTGTTGGCAGATTGCCGAGCCTCGACCCATCCTTGCTCTTGAAGGACTAGACATTTTTGGAGGCTCCTTATATACTACGATTAGACGATTGCCTCACCTGTTTCACATCACCTCCTTATTTCAACTTGTCCCATCGCTATTAGTCTTAGTCATCGGTATTAAATTGAAAGTGTTGCATGCATCAATTTCAAAATAAACATTTACCTTCAAAATTCTATGCAGTTGATTAGGTAAAACATCAAATACCTTGTCTTCATAAGCGTTTTGTTTAAATACACTCAAAGTACATTTACAATCACTCCTCTTTGTTTTTATTTGCATTTTCCATACTGTCCCAACTTTTTCAGAATTGGGGTTGTGTTATCTTATTAATGATAAGAGAGCTTAAAGTAGCTGGAAATTCAAATATCCAAAATATGTAACAAGTTCCTGTGTGTGTCTACAATGCCGAATTGATACTCAGAAATACATACTCAGTTTTCCAAACTTGGCATCTTCTCTGATGTTTATTCTCATGACAGATGCGTTTCCATCCCCGCCAATGAATCCCACTAGACTCTTCCCGGGAGACACATCCCTGATCCCGGATTTTGGAGAAAGGTATCCAATGCCAGTGTCCGTGAATTTCACGCTGCCAGCCTTCACTAAACCAAATCCGTCGGGTTTTACAGCTTCTCCCCAGTAACACAACATGATGAAGGTGCAGAGTCTCCCTGTGTGGCTTTATTCACTTTAGGAGAGTCGCCGCTTTTATATACTGCCCTGCTTGTGTTTATACCGCACTGAGGCGGAGAAACGAAAGCGAAAGCGAAACTTATGAGCTGTGACTCCGCCGATTCAGTGGAAACAGAAAGCTATTGAATGCTTGCGTGTGTGTGTGTGTGTGTGTGTGTGTGTGTGTGTGTGTGCGTGCGTGCGTGTGTGTGTGTGTGCGTGCGTGCCTGCGTGCGTGTGTGTGTGTGTGTGTGTGTGTGCGTAATACTTCCCTGCTGAAAACAAACAATAGAAACCATCACAGAAATTCTAATGTTTTTCACCACATATACCATTACACACCATCAGCTAACCATTAAAAACCATTACGATTATCATAATTGGTCCTTAATGGTATCACCATGGCAATGGTATTACCAGTAGATACCCACAGAGACCATTACAGTTTCCATTAAAAGCAATGCAATTCCCATTATGACCATTAAAAGCATTATAAATTCTATGAGGATTTCTATTGTTTGTTTGTTTGTTTGTTTGCTTTTTCAGTTCGGAATAACCAATTGGTATACGTTATTTTCACATTTTGAAAATAAATAAAAATTTTAAATTAAATATAAAAAGCAAGCAAAATATATTTCCTGCTTTTTTTTTTTTTTTTTTTAATAAATTTGCAAAGATTTCAAACAAACTTCTTTGACGTTGTCTTTATGGGGTATTGATTGTAGAATTTTGAGGAAAATAATGAATTTAGTACACCCCTAAGTGAAAATGTCCAAATTAGGCCCAAAGTTTCAATATTTTGTGTGGCCACCATTATTTTCCAGCACTGCCTTAACCTTCTTGGGCATGGAGTTCACCAGCGCTTCACAGGTTGCCACTGGAGTCCTCTTCCAATCCTCCATGACGACATCACGGAGCTGGTGGAGGTTAGAGAGCTTGTGCTCCTCCACCTTCCATTTGAGGACGCCCCACAGATGCTCAATAAGGTTTAGGTCTGGAGACATGCTCGGCCAGTCCATCACCTTCACCCTCAGCTTCTTTAGCAAGGCAGTGGTCATCTTGGAGGTGTGTTTGGGGTCGTTATCATGCTGGAATACTGCATACTGATCATGCTCTGCTTCAGTATGTCACAGTACATGTTGGCATTCATGGTTCCCTCAATGAACTGTAGCACCCCAGTGCTGGCAGCACTCATGCAGCCCCAGACCATGACACTCCCACCACCATGCTTGACTGAAGGCAAGACACACTTGTCTTTGTACTCCTCACCTGGTTGCCACCACACATGTTTGACACCATCTGAACCAAATAAGTTTATCTTGGTCTCATCAGACCACAAGACATGGTTCAGGACATGGTTCCAGTACATGGTACAGGACATGGTTCCAGTAGTCCTTAGTCTGCTTGTCTTCAGCAAACTGTTCGCAGGTTTTCTTGTGCATCATCTTTAGAAGAGGCTTCCTTCTGGGAAAACAGCCATGCAGACCAATTTGATGCAGTGTGCGGCGTATGGTCTGAGCACTGACAAGCTGACCCCAACCGCTTCAACCTCTGCAGCAATGCTGGCAGCACTCATACGTCTATTTCCCAAAGACAACCTCTGGATATGATGCTGAGCACGTGCACTCAACTTCTTTGGTCGACCATGGCGAGGCCTGTTCTGAGTGGAACCTGTCCTGTTAAATTGCTGTATGGTCTTGGCCACCGCGCTGCAGCTCAGTGTCAGGGTCTTGGCAATCTTCTTATAGTCTAGACCATCTTTATGTAGATCAACAATTCTTTTTTTCAGATCCTCAGAGAGTTCTTTGCCATGAGGTGCCATGTTGAACATCCAGTGACCAGTATGAGGGAGTGTGAGAGCAATGACACCAAATTTAACACACATGCTCCCCATTCACACCTGAGAACTTGTAACACTAACAAGTCACATGACACCGCGAAGGGAAAATGGCTTATTGGGCCCAATTTGGACATTTTCACTTAGGGGTGTACTCACTTTTGTTGCCAGCGGTTTAGACATTAATGGCTGTGTGTTGAGTTATTTTGAGGAGACAGCAAATTTACACTGTTACACAAGCTGTACACTCACTACTTTACATTGTAGCAAAGTGTCATTTCGTCAGTGTTGTCACATGAAAAGATATAATCTAATATTTACAAAAATGTGAGGGGTGTACTCACTTTTGTGAGATACTGTATATATGGAAGCCTGGTTATGGCAGTTGAATGCACAATTAATTTGCCCTCTATGTTCTTATACCTACCAGGTTTATAAAAATTATACCTTAGAATCAGCAAATGATCAGAAAACTTCATAATGATATAATTTCACTGTGTTAAAGATTGCATTTTCTTATTACATGTTCACCACACTTTCACACCTCTGATGCTAACAGATAACATTTGAATAAAGCCTGTGGAAAGATTTTCATTCACACTGAAGTCATGAACAGAATATACGTTTATTTTAAGTTCAAGTTGTACATGGAACAGCTTTTCGATGCTTTTTATCACCTTTAATAAGTGTTATATCGGACAAGCAATTATGCCTGTTTGGCGAATTTCTGTTTTGTACTCACCACAGCTAATAAGAATAAATGTTAAATGCAAGAACCTAACTGACATAGTGTTTCCTTCCCCTACGTATTAAGTGATGCAATTCATACAAATATTCTGCACATGCAGTTTATCCTAATGCACCTAAGTAAATGAATGCTAGTGATCTGAGATCTTAGTTAATCAGGACTGGTTAGCAACCTATAATAAGAAATGTGTATATACATTAAAATGGTACATATAGTAATGCATGGAAATCTAAAATCTAAAAGTTTTTGTACTGACTCGATAATGTAGAAGTCATCAAATAATAATATCTATAACAAACTTTGTACTAAAAAAAAAAATAGGGTGCCTAATACTTTTGCACAGTACAGTAAATACGCTTTATAATAATGCATGACCTAAATATTCAAAGATCAGTTCATCCAGTTGTTGTATCTTCTATCCAAAAGCCTCGGTTGTGTTTTAGTGCTACGATAAGCTTTTCCTCCAGACGCTGCTTGTTCTCATATGGAGGGAGCATGAAATGAGAGTGGCAGGTGAGGGACTCTGGCAGATGGTCCTGGGTGAAGTTAGGACGGTCCAACATGATCATCCTAACTTGTTCCATCCCAAGGATAGGTACGCGATCACAGCCCGTCAGAAACACTGATATAAAAGGAAGGACAGAAAAAAGGTTGTGTGAGGGTATTGTAGAATGGTCCAACCAGGTCAACGAAAGTCTCTAGGTGTAAAACATTCAGCATGTACCATATACAGTATATAGAAGAATATTAAATCTGTAATTGTTGGATTCTTGTTTACAGCACTCAGATTTTATGGCTTATGTTTGATGGATATAATTGAGGCCTTGCACTGTCTATTATGTTGCACCGTAATGTTGGAGGTCTAGCATACTATCTGTACTCCTCTATTAAGACAACTTCCTCAGCAGATGTATACTTTGAAGGGGCCTGTCTTATTGTCCGTCTTTAACTAATAAAGGAACCCCTGCAAGTGTCTTGTTTGGGATATCATTTTGTCAGCATCACTTTTTATATTCAGTTCATGACATTTGTTTATTCACTGTCACTTTCTAGTTTATCAGATTAGCTAAAGATGAATCGCAAACTAGCATTCACAATTTTTTTTGGAACTAAACACAACTAGACCACATGGGTAGCCAGCTAGCTAAGGCTAACTACTAAGCTATTGAGCTGCATATGATATCTAGAAAAGCTATGAGGTTATGCTAGGTTAATTAGCTTATTTTAATAACAGAATGACTTTTGGTAATGCATAAACTCAAATACGAACACTGCTGTGACTTAAGAAATTTGTCATTTTTCTTATTGGTTGGCGGAACAGATTGATCTACTAAGTTTGTGGAAATAGATTTACAAGAGTGCCTATAATGAGAAGGATACTGGCAATACTTCCCAAGAAAGTTGTCTACATAGGCAGCTGCTTTACAATTGGAACACAATGACTACATACATGTACATGGATGGAATGTGATCAAAACCTATTTAACTTGATTGATTGGCATCTGGTTTTATTACTGTAAACAAACACACAAGAATTGCTTCAAGTTTCCAAAATATGGGAAGAAATAAATGGACTCACAGAGAAAGGCTTTCTTTTCCTCGTGCGTCAGCTCCTCAAATACCTCCCAGAAAGCAACAATAGTAGGGTGTCTCTCATGGTACTGTCCAGCATATGCTGTATTCTAAATTTAAATCATAACAGGATCACACTCTAAAATTAATTTTAAACAAATCAATCCGCAAAAATACTCCACAATAAGCGTTTTCACAAATTTGTATAAATTGAATAAGAATAACAAAGTGAAGTATCATATTTACTCTCTGCTATGAGGCTCACTAAGCTCAGTTTCATTTCTACGGATCATCCTTAGATTTATATTATTATGGATAAATATTACAAATGATAAACAAACTAGTAGCCAAAATATTATCTGTATTTGAGTCTCTTTAGAACACATTATCGGTTCATTCAAAATAATGTATTCGTACTGAGTTAGATCCCTATTATGGAGTATTTTTTCCAGACTAATCAGGAAAAAAAATAATTTTCTGTTTGAATGCAAGGTTATAACATGAGAAACTGAGGAATTGAAAATCGAATACTTCCAAATATATTTATCAGTGTTTGACCTGTCTGAATGTGTCCCAGTCGTATTCCTCTGTGCCCGTCATCACTCCTCTGAGCTCCTCCGGCTGGAATAAGTTCACCACTTCTTCATCGCACACTTTGTAGAATCCCCTCTTAAACTCATTAAACACCTGCTCCACTGACTTGTTCAGTGCATAGTCGACATATGCCTCCACATACTGCTTCCTGTTGAAATAATTATTTTCAACAAAAAGATGGTAGTCAATATATAATGTACAATATATTCATATTGTGTGGGTCTAAGCATAGGCAATAAACACATCAGTGTTGAGTAAGTGATAAAACACCATACATTATAAGAGTGATATTAAGCAGAGCATCATCAATTGTTATTAATACTGCAGTCAGTTATATAAGCTTATATATGCATAAGAATTGCAATTGCAAAAGGAAATATAATCATTCAAATGTTCAAGATGCACTTTACTTGTTATCACTTGTCACAGATTTTCCTTTTCCGTGGGACTCCAGCTCCACATCAGCACCATCCCAGTGCGCCTGCGGTTTAAAGGGACTTGAGATTTATTTGTATATTAATAATGATGTGTTAAGAAATATCAACTCATTTTATGACTGTGAACTTGATAGAAATGCCTCGTACACAGAAAGGGATGTTCAAGTCATCAACAACATCATCAGGGTACTCATGAAGAATGCAACGCAAACTCCTGAGGGGAAGAAAAAACAACAGATTAAAACAAATCAGTAATTTGGTCAACGACAAGAAAAGAAATATGTATATTTAAGAATGTATATTGAAGTATTAATTCAATTAATGGATGAACTGTATGTGCACTTTGTTGTTGAATGGGAATTACTGTTATGTAACACTGATGTCTTTATTGTTATGGACCTCAATCTATTTGGATGGACCTCAAGGCCCAGTTTAGGTGATTAGTTTAAGAACTTTGTCTTCTTTCCCAAATGTCCCCATTGTTTTCTAATGAGAATGATGAGTACTGGATATTTATATATGGCTCTATAGTAGGAATATTGTGCCATGTATTGTTTAAAAGCATGTTCAGGGTAACACTTTACAATAAGTTAACTCACAGGTTACTATGTATTTGTAGGAACTAAGCAGTAACGAATGAGTAGTACTAGTACTTCACTAGGCTATATGACCTTGCTCCAGATCATCATTAACATCTTAAGAGGGTACACACGAACACTTCAGACATTATCTCAAATATACAACTTGTGTATTCCTTCTTTAATATTAAAAAAAAAAACAATAAGTCAAAGACATACACAAAACGTTGTGTTGCACTTTACTGTTGCAGAAAAAAAAGACTAATGGAAGATAAACTAAGATTAAGTTTTAAGCTAGAGTCTCATTTGCAGGCCAATGTGCAAATTTGATCATACTGCTATCTGAAAAGATTAAAAGAGAGTTCAGAAGGGACAGTGGTGTGTACAGTGTGTCTTGAACTCTGCCTCCTGTGAGCATGGCTTTTTATGTTATAATAATATACTAATAAATAAAAATAAAAAAAAACATCTATATTGTGGTTAATGAAGTGTTGAAGTAGGCTACTTTATTTATATTAAGGGTTTAAGCTACATTATTATTACATACTAAGTAATTAACCAGTATTCTTTTGTAGTTCATAGTAATAGCCTAGGTGTTCCTTCATTAGTCCCTGAATAGTTACTTATGAGTTAATGAACAATACTATTCCTAATGAAAAATGAACAGTAAGTGTTACTCATGCTCAATATTATGGCTTTGAAGAAGCAAGTTTTCTATTCTTTCTCCTTAACACATGCAAGTAAAGTCACCTGTTGTTGTAATTTGCTGTCTGTAGAATCCACAATTAAGAGAAAAAAATTATATTGTAATAGAGGACCTGAAAAAAGTCTGAGTGTCTTACTTTCCGATCACAGGGATGAACTCAATCATATCCTCCAGAGTGGGCTTTACATTGACCAGCTTTTTAAACAAGGCCAGAGGAAATGGTATATGCACTATGTTGCTGTTGTAGAGGGCCAGGCCACAGAGGATCCCAAACAGGAAGTACTGTTTTAATTCAAGTGTTGGCTAAAAGAAATAGTCAGAGCAATGTAATGTAAGTATATAAGTATAATGTAATTATTTATGAACAGATGATTAAGCATGCGGAACACGCTGTGTTTTGATTTAAGCATCAAGTGGTATATATTTGGATATACCTTGGCAGGGAACCAGATCATTGTTTGCCTTTCTTTGTCATTGTACATGAACATCTCGGATTTAGGAGCCAAAAGCTCATTAAACGTATGGAGGAAAAAATCCCGTTTGTTCACTTCTGTCAGTCTGGAGTCTTCTACAAACTGCACCTGCAGGAAACCTGGAAGTTAGTTATGCTGACTAAGCACTTTTTTCATTCTGTATGTTCTTAGCCAATATTAGATGTTTTTGACAAAGTTTTCTTCTCACCACTAGAACTTTTTTAAAGTTGTCATGGTCAGCATTGTTAAGTTGTCTGAATGTGTCCTCAAGCAGGGCAGTGCGTCTCACTTTCAGCTGGAGGATCGGTGTCGGGACCTCCCATTTGAACATCTCCCGAAAGACTCCGCCAGCCACCACATCATTGTGGACAAGCTGATGCGCCATCTGGAACATGAATGCAATGCATTTATTGTTTTTCTGGAGTTTACGAAAAATTTGTCATAACAAAAATTACAATTTTACTTTCCTACTGAAATCTATAGCAGACACAATGAACACAGAAATGCTCAGACTGCAAGTTTTGTGAACCTATGCATCATTTGACTTAATGACTAAGTAAAAGAACTCCAAAACAGTAGAAACATGGGTGGCCCATATGAATGGCCTAGAGGGGCTAAGCCCCCTGACTTTTAAAAACCAATATAAGGTTTAATTTTTGGCAAAAGTTTTAAAGAGGCTTATTTTAGTTTTTTTTTTTACACCAATAATAAATCATAAATCACTAATGCAGCTCCCAATCTCCTTTAAGTAAGTAAGGAAGTGTGTGTGTGTGTGTGTGTGTGTGTGTGTGTGTGTGTGTGTGTGTACATATGTGTATGCATGCATGCATAATAATTCGCTCCAATACTATTTACATTTACAGCATTTATGCACTATTATTATTATTATTATTATTATTATTATTATTATTATTATTATTATTATAAATGAGTCCTCAGGATTTAATGTATTGGTCAAACCTAATAGTTTAATTGTTGAGCTATCAATGGATATTAGATTTTAGAAGCCACCAGTGAGCACAAGTAACATAACATGACATTTAATGTACATTAACAATAAATGGAATACCTGGGTCATATTAGCAATGTATTTGAAAATGCTGATTTTGCTCATCAGATCCAGGAGAAATGGGTAACGGCAGAAAATGGCAGGTGTCTGATCCACTTCCTCTCCACCATAAAGAATAAGATAGGAAATAGATGAATAAGATGGAAAGGTTCTTGGTTTTTCCACTCTGAAAATGTTTTTTTTTTTTTTTTAGATTTACCTGAACTAGTCCCCACTTAATGTACTTCCACAGCAAAACATCCTCTTCAAGTAAGTTTGGTGTGGTGCCGATTTCTTCTATGTAGAACTCACTGAGTGTAACCTTCCTTGACTTCTCTGCCCTTTTGTTTCCCTTCGAATGGAATAGCATGGATTAATGGTAATCTACTTTTGTACCAAACATTTAATCATTTTGGTTTTCATTAAATGTTTTGTATTAATATGAGGCCAGAAATCTAGTTCTTAAATGTGCCACCTCCCAACTCCCAGCACTCCGGTACAATGTAAACTGCTATCTTCAAAGTTTGTGAGGCATGTTATAGCGGTTATAACGCTACCACACTAAGAAGTCATATTATGTGGTAAACACTCACTGCCAAGTCTGCATGAAAATGCGTAAGAAGTGGATGCAGTTTAGGGAAGCTATTAAGTGAAAGAAAAAAATCACATTTTTGCTACATTAGCCTCAGAGCCTCAGAGTGTTTCCGTGAAAATTTAAAGAAGCAAAAGTTGGATAACAAGCTTGCCATGGATGATCAATTATGTTTATACCAAGAGGAAAACTTTTGTTTTTTTCTTAAACTAAATCTTTAATTGTTGGGAGGCTGGCCTGGGCTCATACTGTCCTCTAGTGTTATCTATGCCAAAGACTAAGCACAGGTTAAACTTAATGAGTGTGCATGAGAATGCAGTTCCGGCACCTTTGGTTCATGTGACAGTAAAACTGAGCTCCAGTAATATAACTGAATGAAACTGTAAGACATTTCTAATACAATCTCCATAAAATACATTGAACTATGCAATGTAAAAACACATGTTGATAAACAACTCCTACATAGCTATATGATAGCTACACTAAAGTGCCTCTTCCGATCTTTAATGATCCCTTATGTTTTTGGTGCTACATGTTTACAGCTATGATTCTTTTCATCCCTTAATTTTTTTCTCTAATATTCTGTTAACCTAAGTAATTCTGAAGCCTTTCTGTGCATAATTAGCTAGCTAAAGCAGGCATATTATCTGTGGATAGATTTTATAGACAATTTGTGCCATTATAATAGTTATCGTTTTGCAAACTATTTGATTCTAGATGTACCCAAAGGAACATTTACAACCTACAACCTAGCTAACCAGATTAACCTAGCCAAATAGATTAAACTTGCCAGACTTTTAATTCAACAGAGTGCAATATGGGTGGCGACTGAATATTTTCAAAAGATCTAAGAAGATGCTTGTGTTCACTTTGCTGGTATAAAGGCTTTACTGTATCGTATATCTTTGCCAAAACAACAACAACAAAAAAAAAACAGCATTTTGTTATCATTATAGCATAATAGCAAATTCCTGGAAAACCAGGATTTGGAATAAATTATGAAAATTCAGGTCTGGCCACACAACTATAGTCAGTTAAATTAAGCCTGTAGAACAAAGACATTAACATATTAAAACTCATATAATATTATCACATTATAACCATTATATCAGTGATGTTGTTTGCACTCATAAAGAGTGACATTCTTGACTACATGCGTTGAAATGTTGCATCTGTATAATATCTGTGTATTAGAAGTATGACCGTTAAAATTAGACACTGACCCTGTAAAGTAACTTGAGGACTTCCAGCACTGCTTTCACACCAGGGTTAAAATTTAACCACATGGTGGACTTCAGGAGGAAGGCAAGTGCTTGTTTCCACATACAGATGTACTTTGTCATAATGCTGGCATCCATGGAGGACCAGTACTCCTCTGTAGGTCACAGAAAGCATAAACCATTAATATATCAACTCAATTATGATCACTATAAGTCATAAATTGTATTATAATCATTGCTGCTGATAATTACTGTCTCTGACCTCTCACAAGTTCACTCTTGAATTTTCATTTGTCATACCACTACTGGCTTTTTCATGCTTTGGGTGGAAATGTCTTAAGCTGCCTAGTAATAGAACTGTATAAATAACATTTTTAAATGAATAATGGCAGTAAAATCTTACTCAAGCTTTTCAGGGCAGTCTCATTGAGGTCTGTGATGGCTACAGCTAACGGCAGCACCAGTCTAATGACATTATGTGGTTCGTGAAGAATGGAGCATATGGGCAGAAGCAGGAAGATCTCAGGACACCTCATCACTGGAGCAGCATACAAAAGGATGTCCACCACATGTGTGATGTTCACCTGGGGTAAAAGAATTGTAATTTAGGCGACACTTAATTGTGATCACATTTTATTTACAGGCTATATGTAAAATATATTAGTTATTTGATGGTTTTTTTTCCCCCTGCATCAATATTATGGGCAATTATGTGTACATTTGTGACATATAATCCAGATTAAGACCATGTTAGAGCATTCTGAATGTACCATGCAGATAAATTTCAATAATGAATACGTTTAACAGGAGTTTGTTGATGTGTTACTGGTCACTAAACTAATGTTTTTGACATTGACATTGACCTAAAATGAGTTTAACATGACTGCTTTATACTTATACTTATACATTTACTCATTTAGCAGACTCTCAAGGTAATACCCGACACAACTACATGAATTTTGTGAGGCTGATTACCACTTAATACATTGTATAGTCACATGACACACATCGTTTTTATATAAAAGTTTTTGTTTTAAAAATAAATTGGACTCAACTGAATTCTTGATCCAGGGAATCTTCAGGAGCTGGTCAAAAGTCTGGCTAGCAGCATTCAAATCAACCTGAATAGTACCTGGAGTATTCCTATTAATTCCAAAAGATCAGGGACAGGAAATAAGATTAATATTGTGTGCAGCTTTGCAAAATTGTTACTGTTATTAAGAATACAATTAACGTACAGCAAAAACCAACAGAGATAATCAAATATTAATTTTATACTGCTAACTCAATAGTTGATATTATATAGCACTGTTTTGACTACAGGTTTCTCATTTGTGAGATTCTTAACAGATTTACCTGTCTTTAATGAAGCAGGCGACAAGATTTGAACTTGTGGCAAAAGTCAAGGCAACCTCCCTGTGATAAAAAATATACAGTATCATGAAAAAAAACAAAACACAAAGCATAGTATAATCCATCCAGATTTGTTGCATCAACTAGCACTATTAGAACCTAAAACTAAGCCAGTTTGTTCTCGCCTTTTGATTTCTTTAATGCTTCTTTCTGATTCCAACATTGTAACCCATCTCTGCACTTGGGCCTCTTCAAGTTTTCCAATTGGCTCTCCAAGAACATTGATCTGACCAAAAAAAAAAGGAAAAAGACAAATTAAATGTAAATGTGTCTCTTTTGTTTTTACCTACTATCACTGAAACTTATCCATTATCTCTTATGTCTAACATAGTTGACATTTTTGTCTTCTGTTAAACACTACTGTAACTATGTTAGCAATGCAACGCTTTGATTTCTGCACAGCACACAACTGATAAAGTCTCACAGGAGTAAGGAAAATACAGCAATAGCCGACACACTGGCACCAGAACCATTAATTTATATATATATATATATATATATATATATATATATATATATATATATATATATATATATATATAGAGAGAGAGAGAGAGAGAGAGAGAGAGAGAGAGAGAGAGAGAGAGAGATGTGTGTGTGTGTGTGTGTGTGTGTGTGTGTGTGTGTGTGTACATATATATATATAAACTACATATATGTTCCTGGATGTAGCTTTTGCTCACGTATGGTTTCTGCATTCTTAGCTTTTGATTTTATGGCATTTATTTACTGATAGATTGAAATACAGTATGTCAGGAAGTTTGTTTACCTTGGAATGTGGAAAGAAAAGAAAGTTGGCACTGTAGCCTGATGATATCTTCATTTCTGTTTGAATTAAAAAAGAAGAAATGTTATAATGAAAACAGATGAAAGTATTTAGTATAAAGTTGGATTAAACAGGTCAGTAAATCTATGAATATGCAACCTTCTATACATTATTCTTCAAAGACTTGTTAGATTTTATCATTTATAGTTTGACAGACTGCTATGATGAGTGTGTGTAGAACTCCTGAGTGTATTTAATTACAGTTTCTCTTTATGAGTTGGTGGGTTTGGGTATTTAATTGTGTTTTTTTTTTTTTTCTCTCCAGTTTTGGTGCATGCTGTGCCCTCCACTAATACTGTCACCCTTGGTAAATATGAACAAAGAAGGCTGTGAAAAATTGTCTTTCATTTTTCAAAAGCATTTGTAATGCTTTTGCTATATTTTTATAGCCACTTCCCATTTTGTGAAGCTCAACAACCTTTTGCCGCACATCACAGCTATATTCCTTGGTGTTACCCATTGCGATGAATGACTAAGGGAATTTGGCCCATGTGTTACCTCATATTTATACCCCTGTCATATTTATATGCTGTCATGGTTGAACAATTTCCTATTCCTAGTCAGCCAGGTGTACTAAAAATAACTTAAAATATCAATGGGAATATACTTCAAATGTATATTTCTCATATGAATTCATAAGGGTGCCAATAATTGTTGCACACCTATATTTAACAAAGATGTTTTTTGATAAACCTGTGTTGTGTTTGCAGTTGTTTGATATCCATGAAAGCAGAGTATTTTTGTGAATTTTTTAAACAAAAGATCAAAAGGTTAAACAATAAATATCTAAGGCATTCTGGGTAAAACAATCAGCTAAATAAATAAACATACTGGAGGCTTGTGTACCTGCTTGTATCCCTGCTCCTGTGTTACTCCAGTCTCCTTCCAGTTTTACTGGCTGCAGGCTGTTCTCAGTGTCACCACTCGCCCGTGCCTGTACATCACGGCCAAATGTGAAGAGGATACCAGACGGCATCAGAACCAGAGTGTGGTGGCTGTTGTATAGATTAGCAGTAAAAAAAATAAAAAAAAAAGTAGTAAAAGAATAGTCAATCAATGACAAGAAAGGGACAGAGACAGGACTAGAATCAAAACAAAACACACCCACAATGTGCTATACATCAACCTGAAGTCACTTTGGTGATGCTCATTGTGTATGCATATTAATACGACTGTAGGGTAAGTACTTAATTTGCACATTTTCTCTTTATTTTTTACGACAAATAAAATAATCACTTTCTGTTTATTTCTTTAAAAAATAAAAAATAAAAATAAAGCTATGTCTTGGTATCTCAAAATAAAAATAAAAAGTTTTGTGAAATCATGACATAATAATAATAGGTGATTACATATACACAGACGGTCACACCTAAACTGCCAATTTCCAAATGTTTGTGGACACCTGACCATCACAGCATATGTGCTTTTTGAACATCCCATTCCATATAATTGCCTTCTTTACTGTTAAGCCACTTGAGTTGTTCTACTCCAATCTTGGCAATCCATGTCTTCATGGAGCTCGCTTTGTGCATGGGGTGTTGTCATGCTGGAACACGTTTGGGCTTGACCCCTGAGTTCCAGTGAAGGGAAATCGTAATGCTACAGCATTCGAAGACATCCTATACAATTGTGTGCTTCCAACTTTGTGGCAACAGTTTGGGGAGGAACCACATATGGGTGTGATTGCCAGTGTCCACATACTTTGAGCCATATAGTTTACTTTATGAACAGAACATACTCTCATGTCTACACTTTTATGGTAGACATTAGAAAATGAAAGAGAATCTGTTCTGTGAATATCTTATTTGTTCATCACCTGCCACAGGTTACTTGTTTAGCAGGTCCATCAAGGCCCTCAACTTTCCTGGGTCGAAGCTCATTATTGGTGGAGTTGTGCCCAAGTTGACCATGAGCTCCCTCTCCGAATGTGTACACCTCTCCAGCCTGAAAATAATAGCAAACTTTCAGCAACTGAATGATGAAGCAGGTCGATTGGAATCTGTATAAATGCTATCTACAGCTAATGTAGAATATTTGTGTGGAACATGTGGAACTGTTCTGTAACACACGTAGCACAAATTAAAAGAAATTAAAAGAATAAATTACCATTATATTAGCCAATATGGACGAATTTGAATTTACCCAGCTGTTTGTCTGTGACCTTGACTCATTCAACGTACCTTAGTGAGGACAGCAGTGTGAGCCGCTCCACAGCTGATGGAAGACACCCCCAAGTTCCTCAAAGCTGGAACTGCACATACTGCAAATCGGCCTGTAAGATAAAATATTTTACTAACCTTCCTTAAAGAGAAAGACAAACATGCTAATTTGGGGATTGGTATCTAATTTGGTTAAGGTTGTATGTTAGTGGCCAGACTGTGAGTGTAAATGCCAGGACTTCCAAAGGGCCAGTGTTGGACCTGTTTTGATTGGATTCTTCCCCACTGGTAAGTGTATGTACTACAAATGTATCAGTATCAGTATCAGGCTGGTTTTGATATGAAATGCTAGACTGGTATCACCTGAAATTTTATAGTTTCCAATGTATGTATGTATGTAAGTGATTGTATGAGATGTTGGCCAGCATAATACAGATCTTGCATTGAACCAAAATTGTCCAAAGCCAAAGCCTTGGCAACAGATGCTTACAGAGAGTCAGATAGCTATATAAGAGGACATCCATATCAGTATCATAGATCTGAATAGGAAAGTCTTCAAAACAGAGCGTTTTGTGCTTTGCAGTTTCTCTGTAACATGACAACTGAGGTCGGTGACTGATGGTAATGGTGATGATTTTATAACGTAAGTGATTACATGTAATCAATATGTAATCAATAAAGATGTTCCACAACAGAAAATGTAACTCTAAACAGTTTATAAAGTATGACATTGTTCATTAATAATTAAAAATGTTTAATCATTGGCAAATTGCTGTGGTATAAGAGGAATAAAACATGTTGGGCTGTTTCATTACTGGAAAATAATCAAGTTCAGGATGGGAACAGTAACAGCTTCATGTCTGCCACATCACACCATCCCATTGATGATTATTTTCCTATAAATCCATGCCCCTAGGTGTTTTATTTTTTCAGAGGTTTACCCAACTGATTGCCATATTTATCATTCATTGATCTATAGGGTGTACCATATGTCCAGCATTATAGTGTTAATGTCATTTTTAAAATATATTTTTACAAACCATGATATATCTGAACAATGAAGAATTAATCTGAATAATTCTATTCCAAGGAACTTGTGTATTGAGAAAAATTGGTTTGTTTTGTTTGTTACTCCTATGATGCTGGACACCCTGTATTTTTAACCAACCACATGCAAAATGTATACTGGAACTTTTATAGTGGTAAATATTTTATATAAAGCAAAATGTACAACAGTACCTTTCACATCAGTCCTATTAAGGCCCAGCTGTCCAACACTGTTAGCTCCACAGCAGAACACTTGAGATGGGAGAGCCAGTGCCAGGGTATGTGTTCCACCAGCAGAGATCTGAATGACTGGAACTCCGACAAGAGCTCGTACCAGAGCAGGTTCAGGCTGCAGGTCCACTGATTTCCCCAGACCCAGCTGCCCATATTTATTCTGACCCCATGAATAGACTTCACCTCCTTCAAGATGGACAGGCATGTTTCATCAATATGTTTCAGCACTATTGCACTCCCCTCCAAAACTATTGCAACGGCAAGGCCAATTCAATTGTTTGTGCTATACACCAAAGACATTTGGATTTGAGATCAAAAGATGGATATGAGATGAGAGTTTAGTATTTCAGCTTTTATTTCCTGGTATTTACATCTAGATGTGTTAAATAACATAAATCATAATTTTTAGGCGAGCAAAAGAATAGGAACAGATAAGTCTGTTCTGGTTCCGGTGGAGTCAGTGGAGTCAAGCAATCAAACAGGGTAGTGATTAAGACCTGGAAGGACTGGGTTAGGAACCGTTGCAACCCTCCATTATGACACATCAGAAAAAGGAGCGGTAGCAACTAGTCCAGAATGAGGTAAGGGCAGTTGTTGAGGAGGAGAGGTCCAGCAGAGCAGTGCGAATGAGACAGGAAAGTGCCACAACTAGATGGGAGCAAACCGTGGAGAGGGAGATCTCGTGGATAGACCTGTGGTGGGCAGAGCCACACTGCATCAGGTTTCTGGTCCAGGTGGTCTATGATGTCCTTCCCAGTCTATCCAACCTGCACTGCTGGGGCCTGGCTGATACATCAGCCTGCTCCCTTTGAGCATATCCTGAGCTGCTTTCCAAAGGCTTTGGGGGATGGCCAATATCATTGGGGGCATGACTAAGTGCTCAAGACCATTGCAGAGAGCATCAGTAGTGCCATCATCAGCTGCCAGAGGTCAAAACCCACAAAGAAAACCATCAGCATAGAGCTGGAGAGAAGCCAATAACAATACCTAAAGCAACAGCAGGGCTTTTTCAATAAAGCACAGGACTGACAGCTGACAGTGGACTTGGGCAGGCAACTTAGGTTTCCTCAGCATGGTGTTAAGACCATTCTTAGACCTGACATCGTTCTGATGTCAGAGGCAATGAAGAAGACTGTCATGCTGGAGCTTACTGTGCCTTGGGAAGACCTTATGGAGGAGGCCAACGAGTGGATGAGGGAGAAATATGACGGCTTCATCAGTTACTGCAACAGACAAATCTAGAAGACAAGGTAGAGTGCAGAGGCTTTGCAGGACAGTCTCTCTGTATGGCTTACACTACACTCTGCATCACAGGCAAGAGGATGAAGAGGGCCATCTTTAACAGTACAGTGGCTGCAGAGTAAGCCTCCAGTTGACACTGGATCAAGAGAGCTGATCCATGGGAGACGGCTGCTAGGCCTGTTCGCCCTCAGCTGGGTCACCTCTGAGAGGGTGTCTAATGTTCGAAAGACCCAAAATACCCGAGGACCACAGAAAACATCACTGATTATGTGCCCTATGTTAGCATTGGAAAATGTTTAATTACAACAAGAAGTAAATTTCATTTACAGCTTTTGGCAGATGCCCTTATATTTATCTCATATGTACAGTATATATATATATATATATATATATATATATATATATATATATATATAGCTGAAAGGTTCAGGGTTGAGGGTCCTGGTGGTGGCAGCTTGGTGGTGGTGGGATTTGGGCTCAGGACCGTCTGATGAGAAGACCAATGTCTTAACCACTGAGCTACCACCACCACCTTCAGTAAATAACACTTTATATTTGGTTGCTGCATCTGCATATAACTGTATCAAGCCTGCGACTCATTGACATTACCAAATTGTGGGCTTCTTCTTTTGTGATGGTTTTCCAGGCTTTTACTGCAGCTTCTTTCAGTTGTTTCAGTTTGTTTCAGGGGGTTTCTCCCTTCAGTATCTTCTTCCGGAGGTGAAATGCATGCCCAATTGGGTTAAGGTCTGGTGACTGACTTCGCCAGTCTAAAACCTTCCACATTTTCCCCATGATAAAGTCCTTTGTTGAGTTGTTGTGTTTTGGTTCATTGTCTTGCTGAATGCTAAAGTTCTTCCTGACTAATTGGGATGCATTTCTCTGTAAATTGGCAGACAAAATGTTTCTGTAAACCTCTGATTTCATTCTTCTGCTACCATCACGAGTTACATCATCAATAAAGATTAGTGAGCCGATTCCAGAACAGCCATGCAAGCCCAAGACATGACACTACCTCCAGCATGGTTCACAGTTGAGCTTGTATGTTTTGGATCATGAGCAGATTCTTTCTTTCTCCACATTTTGGCCTTTCCATCAGTTTGGTAGTGGGTAATCTTGGTTCCAGAACTTTTGTGGCTCATCTCTGTACCTTTTTGTGAATTCCAATCTAGTCTTCCGAATCTTACTGTTCTTCTTCTTCGGTGTCTGTTGCTCAGTACACCAGTGGTTTCTTTGTTTTTCAGGACAATCCAAATTGTTGTATTGCCCAGTGTTTGTGTAATGCCTCTGATTGATTTTCCCTGTTTTCTCAGGTTCAAACTGGCTTGCTTTTCTCCCATAGAAAGCTCTCTGGTCTTTATGTTGGTTTATCCTTTTTAACAACAAATGCAGTCCTCACAGGTGAAACTGAAGGCTAAACCAAGAGTAAATGTTCCGAGCTATTTATTGTTTAAACAATCAATCTAACAGGACCTGGGTAACAATAAACACCTGTCAGTTATGTGTTCCAATATTTAGGTCTGCTACAAAATGCACTGTGTTCTATGCTGTTTAACACATCTACTTATAAATAACAGGAAATAAAAGCTGAAATTCTAAACTCTCTTTCCGTATTCATCTTATGATCTCAAACCCAAATATCTTCAGTTTATAGCAAAAACAAATGAATTGGCTATGCCATTCCAATTCATTTTAGAGGGAACTGTATAATTGGCCATGTCAATGTTCATATTAAGTGTTTAACAACATGAGTACTATCTATCACACTCACCTTTTGTTAGGGCCAAAGAATGGAAATTTCCACAAGCCACCTGCACCACTGGAATCTGGACGGGTAATGGTATCACAAGTGGTCTGAAAAAATAGAATGATTGCAAAAGATAATGTGAAACTCCCAAGATGTCTGAGCTTTAGAAATGTTCATGTTATTTATAAATTTGGTAGACACTTTTATCTATGAACAACCAAAGATAATGCTATAGAGGGGAAATAATTGGTCCCAAGGACAGACCCCAGCCCTACATATTGTCCAGGGAAGTGGGGGTGCAGGGAAATAAATTTTATTTTAATCCAATTTTATTTGTATAGCACTTATAATGCATATTGTTACAAAGCAGCTCTCTTTTTGAAACTAACCAAGTCTATACAATGGCAAGGAAAAAGTCCCAGAGATGAAATGAGGAAGAAACCTTGGGAGGAACGAGACTCCAAAGGAAACTCATCTTCCTCAGGGTGACTTCAGACAGTTTGATCATAAATCATTACAATATAGAGTTTGAAATGTATGAAATGTGTTAATATGAAGGTTGTTAGATATGAGTACATAGGGGTCTGGCGATAGGTATAAGACATGTCATGATCATTGCAGAACAGAATGAACCTCCTGAAGATTTCACCCAGGATTTGAACTGTCAAACTTTCATACAGGCAGTTAGCTGGTTTCCTTTGGTGCCTATTCAACTGCAATTAATATAACATCAAATAGGCTGTCTTATACTTACACTGGTTTGAGACATTTTGCCACAAGATTGTTGTGGCCCAGCTGACCTTCTCCACCCGCTCCCCAGGAAAACACTTGACCTGAATCACACAGAGCCAAACTGTGGTCCTGTCCACATGCTACCGCAGCGACAGCTCCCAGGCCTTCAATCTTCACTGTGGAGAGAGGGAGAGATGAAAACACAGAGCAAAACCTAGCGTGAGAGACAGTGTGTGTGTTTCTGTGTGTGTGTGTGTGAGAGAGAGAGAGAGAGAGAGAGAGAGAGAGAACGAGAGAGAGAGAGAGAGAGAGAGAGAGAAACTGAGACTGAGAGAGAGTGACTTCTCCACAATCTAATGAGATGATTGTAGTAAACATTGTTATATGAGGCTATATAGACATGACTCGGGAATACACCAGGGCATACACTGCAGGGCACCATGTAGAAACACACATTCACATACTCATTCACAACTAGGGGCAAATAATCTTAGTCAATCCACCTTCTGGCTTTTTTGGAGGAACCCCACATGGACACAGGAGAATGTGCTCCGAAGCAGACACTTACTGTTATCATTTTAATTATATTCAGGGCTTATATAATCTATTACATACATTCTTTAGATATTATTAAGCACATGACCAACTAACTAAGCAGCATAAGAATTCTAAAGACAGTCCTAGGTTAATTCAGAGGAAAACCCTGCAACATAAACTAAAGTTAAAGGAAACATGATTGTAAAATTAACTTAATCAAACAGCATTAATTTGAGCTTAAGAACCACTGTAGTGTACTTTAAAGGTACTTTAAATAGCACTTTAAATAGCATGAATGATATCTCTGAGTAATAAAAATGCACCAGTACAGTGTTTTATCTAACAGTGTACTGTGGTCTGATGATGAATGTGTGCCAAGTATTTCAGAGATCAGAACCGCAGAAACGAAACTGAAACTCAGACATCTTGGGAATAAAAGAAAGTGCTTAAAAATGTCTGAAAATAGGTCAAAGAGGACTGTTGTTTAACTTACAACACTGCTGAGTAAAATAATTTTCTCTTTAACACAGTGGGGAAAAATCTGGGAGTCTGATGACGTTTTTCTCATTCTATAAACCTGTTACAAAGTGTTAGTCTGTCATTGCGCATTTAAATCTCTCTCTCTCTCTCTCTCTCTCTCTCTCTCTCTCTGTATTTACCTGGCAGTCTGGTGTCTCTGCTCTTGGACCGTCCCAGCTGTCCTTTAGAGTTTCGGCCACAGGACAGCACCTGTCCGCTGACAGTCAGGAATAAAGTGTGCTGTTCTCCACAAGAGATCTGAACGAGTTGTTCATTAAAGTTGACTGAAGTCGGTGTGGTGATGCCATTCCCTCCAGTGCCGGGAAAAGCCAGCTGTCCTCTGGATGAATCGCCCCAGCAGAAGACCATGATGCTGCTGCAGAGACGCTGGGGTGTGAATGAAGCTCTCTCTCATCACCAGTCTGCCCTTATTCAGTCTAATACTGTCAGACTTCCTGCAGGGGGCACTGTGGAGGCAACTCACTGCCATGAAGCTAATAATAAGACTACTAGTAATAGTCATAATGCTGTAACGGCTATAACTACTACTATACCACTAATAATAATAACGTAAACCATAATCCTCAAGATTAAAATAAAAAAAAGGCTTGAAATATTTCACTTTATGTGTAATGAATCTAGAATATATGAAAGTTCCACTTTTTGAATTAAATTACGGGGGGAAAAAAAAACTTTTCCAGGATATTCATTACATTTTTTACGATGCATCTATATATATATATATATATATATATATATATATATATATATATATATATATACTATAGTATATTTATGGTTTGGTCTGCATAATTTATACTGTGTCATTGTACCTGAATTTACTTTATCATGCAATGTATCATCTAAATGCATAAAATAATTTATATTGAATACTATTTGAATTTGGTGGAATATTGAATGCCACGTTTAATATGATTTAAATGCCCCTCAAAACAGCTAACATATCAGACCATTTCTACATCTTTCCTTAGTTAAGAATGCTATTTGTGAATATGCATAAACATAATGAATATCATTATTTGTTCATTCATTCATTCATTCATTCATTTATTCATTCATCTTCAGTAAGTGTTTTATCCTGGTCAGGGTCATTTTAGATCCACACAAACCCTCATTTGTATGTAGCTGTTGCAAGAAGTAAACCTTAGTACACAGCTGTTACAAGAAGGGGAGATTTAGTAAACCTTTGTCTATTGAATTTGGTCAGTTAGTATTTGGTCAAATTCAAAGGAGTTAACAGATAAAGGCCTCAAATTACTAAAGGTTTGTGGCTGAAGACGTGCAATCTTGAGAAACAAAAAACATGCACGGTAATTTCAGGATTGCACATTGTTGTCAGTTTTTGCACATGTACATAAATGAAATTGCACTTCTGGGCATTTCTACCTAAAATTGGAAAATATCTGTATATATATATACATATATATATATATATATATAATGGAGATATTAATATAAAGAGATTAGTTTTGCACCCACAGTGTGATTTATTGCAATGCAGCCTGAAAGCCAGTATTCAGAAAAGGTGACTATGTGCACATTAGTATTGTATTTGTGGAAGCCAGGTCCTGGCATTTATATGTTAAATTATACTATTTACTAGGTTTTTATAATTACTAGGTTTTTCAAGATTATGCCTTAGAATCCAAAAATGATCAGAAAGCTTAGTTTCTGATGTGAACAGCACTTGGATAAAGCCTGTGAAAAGATTTTCATTCACACTGACCTCGTAAACAGAATATACTTTTATTTGAAGTTCAAATTGTATTTGGAACAGCTTTTCAATGCATATTATTGTCTTTAATAAGTGTTATATCGGACAAGAAATTATGCCTACATGGCGCAATTGCAGTTTTGCACTCACCGCAGCTAATATGAATAAATGTTAAATGCTAGAATCTAACTGACATAGTGTTTCCTTCCCATTTGTGTAATTCACACAAATATTCTTTGTAATTCACGCACAACAAGAAAACTAGTGCTCGTTATTTGAAATCGCAGTAAGTCAGTTCTGGTTAGCAACCTAATATAATAGCAGACTGTTAAGAAAGAAATTATATATATATATATATATATATATATATATATATATATATATATATATATATATATATATATATATATATGTTGCAGAGGTATAGTACTGTGCAAAAGTCTTAGGCACATGCAAAGAAATGCTGTAGTACAATTAAATGTTTTTCCATTTTAAAAAAAATTATATAAAGAGCAGTAAACAGTAATAAATGAAACAAAGGCAATATTTGGTGTGACGACCCTTTCCTTTAAAAAAAAAAATAGTAGTCTCAGGTAGAATTAGTGCAGTTTTATAAGGAAATGAGCCGCAAGTTTTATTGCTCATCTTACAGAACCAGATACGGTTCTTCTGGAGACTTTGACTGTCGCACTCGCTTCTTATTTTTGCAGCAAACCCCAGCAGCCTTCATTATGTTTTTTGTCTGAAAAGTGTCTCTTACCACTTAATATGCCGCTTTCTTTACTGACATACAAACATTTTTCTGTAACATTTAATTTTGTGCTGGAAAACACTAATGTTTGAAAATCTAAAATCTACAAAGTTTTTGTACTGACTCAATAATGTAGAAATCATCAAATAATAATATCTATAACAAAGTTTGTAGTAAAAAAAAAAAAAGGGTAACTAAGACTTGCACAGTACTGTAAATAAGCTTTAAAATAATGAATGACCTAAATATTCAAAAATCAATTCATCCAGTTGTTGTATCATCTATCCAAAAGCCTCGGTTGTGGTTTAACGCTTCGATAAGCTTTTCCTCCAGACGCTGCTTGTTCTCATATGGAGGGAGCATGAAATGAGAGTGGCAGGTGAGAGACTCTGGCAGATGGTCCTGAGTGAAGTTAGGACGGTCCAACACAGTCATCCTAACCTGCTCCATCCCAGTGACGGGTACCCGATCACAGCCCGTCAGAAACACTGAAAAAAAACGGAAGGACAGAAGAAGAGATTACGTTAGGGTATTGTAGAATGATCCAAGGAGGTCAGAGAACTTTAAAATGTCATCATGCACCATATACAAAATAGATCAGTATTTTACAGCACTCAGATTTAATTGCTTATGTTTGATAGAGATACTTGTACTGTATGTTGCACCATAGTTTTAGAGGCCCAACATTTCACCACATTAGGTGTGTTCCTCTATTAACACAACTCTACTAACACAAATGTAGTTGTATCCTTCATATATATATATATATATATATATATATATATATATATATATATATATATATATATATACCTGTCTAATTGAACCCATTGTAAATAAAAAAAAAAAGAAACCTTTGCAGACAATCTGGTTCCATCTAATTTTATACTATAAAAGCAATCCAGGACTAGTTACTCACTGCAAAGTCTTGCCATTCCCTGTGTTTGATTGCATTCTGAACCTTGACATTACTCATTGCCTTGCTGTGTTTTGAAACCTTTCTGTATTTTAGATTATTCTTTAGATTACCCTTTAGCCTTGTTGGAGGTGTAGACACTTGTTAAGGTATTTTGTCCCACCTCTTCATGTAGAACATTTCTGATTGAAGTGGTCATTGTAAAACAGTAATTTTCAGCTTCTTTAACCATTTCTATGTCGATTATATTTGGTTCATTGTCTTGTTGAAAGCTCTACCTAAGGCCAAGTCTAGAACCTTCGGGCAGAGGCAACCAGGTTTGGGGTCAAAATATCTTCACAAGAAATACCAATTTGTTTAATGGTGTTTTAACTGCTTATAATATATATATTTATTTATATTTATATTTGCGCAGGTCAAATACCATCTGTCTCATTTGTGTTCTTTGGTTTTTCTCATGGGAATTGATGACAAATATTTCCTATTTATACCCCTGGGAAACAGGACATGGTTAAGAGCAACAATAGAGTTGATGGGAACTGAGAGTAAATGAAAAATAATACAAGTTTCTCAAGAATGACAATTTATTTGTATGTATTTAAATATTTCTTAGGGATGTCAAGAATTGTGGCACGTATATTTTTTGATAGAAAATTTAAAGAATCAGTTCTAGTGAGAACTGATTTGTTAGAACAAAGATAAATGTGTTCTCCTATTGTGTGAGTGGAAAATTTTGTGTATAATGTTTATTTTGTACAATTGTTTTTGCTCATTTTATGAAAGGTGCCAATTTTATTTTTCTTGAGGGCACTGTACAAGTACACAGTATGGACAGAATAGCCTAGTCGACCTACTGAACGTAGCTACTTTGACCCAAACAGTTTTAGTTTTATGACTACTCATTGTTTCCAAAATGAGAATAAATGAATGGACTCACAGAGAAAGGCTTTCTTTTGCTCATCCGTCAGCTCCTCAAATACCTCCCAGAAAGCAATGATAGTAGGGTGTCTCACATGGTACTGTCCAACATATGCTGTATTCTAAATATAACAATATAGTACTTGAGAATTTAGTAGATAATCAGAACAGGATTCTATTTTTTTAGTTATAGCATTTTAATACATGTTTGACCTGTCTGAATGTGTCCCAGTCGTATTCCTCTGTGCCCACCATCGCTCCTCTGAGCTCCTCCGGCTGGAAGAAGTTCACCACGTCTTCATCGCACGCTTTGTAGAATCCCCTCTTAAACTCATTAAACACCTGCTCCACTGACTTGTTCAGTGCGTAATCAACATAGGCTTCCACAAACTCCTTCCTGTTGAAGTATAAGTATACAGTATATACAGAAAGGATGGTAGGCTGCAGAAAGCACAGTATATTAATATTCAGTATATAAACACACTGTGTAGGTTTAAGAATAGGCCATGAAAACACCATTCAGCAATGACTAATACTGAGTGACTACAATGAAAATGATGTACACTATTTTCCCAAGAGCGATATTAAGCAGAGAATGAAGTACGGTTATAAATTCTACTGTCAGTTACTTGTGCACAAGCATAATAATTACACAATATACTGCAAATGTTGCAAATTCACTCATTTGAATAAGATGCACTATACTTGTTAGCACTTGTCACAAGTTTTTCTCTTTCATGGGAATCCAGCTCCACCTCCGCACCATCCCAGTGCACCTGCGGTTTGATGGACACATGCTTATTCATAAATGATAAAACATGCTTAACAAATACTTAGCCATTTTATGCAAGCTCACTGAATCACGTACACGGAAAGTGATGTCCATGTTCTCAGCATCGTCATCTTTGTAGTCATGTAAAAGGTATCGCAAACTCCTGAGAGACATGATTAAAGAAATTAAAACATTCCAGCCCACTGATTACTGAAACAAAGACAGCACTTGGGTTACTTACAATTCCACATCCACATATTCTTTAACTGTTTAATGTTCTGACGTTAATCTTTTCAACACAAGGATACCAATAATAATCAATAAATTTAATTTTCTTACATGCCAACTTGTGGCCTGAACTCAATCATATCCTCCAGAGTGGGCTTTACATGGACCAGCTTCTTAAACAAGGCCAGAGGAAAGGGCATATGCACTATGTTGTTGTTGTAGAAGGCCAGGCCACAGAGGATCCCAAACAGGAAGTATCGCTTTGAGTCATGTGTTGGCTAAAAGAGAGAACCAGAGCAATTCATTGATCATTCATCTGCTTACAGTAATAGCCAAATGTGTTTAAAAAAAGATTACTGAGGATTACTCTGGAGCGTTTTGATTTGT
The DNA here is from genome assembly GCF_023375685.1 of Ictalurus furcatus. Taxonomy (NCBI): domain Eukaryota; kingdom Metazoa; phylum Chordata; class Actinopteri; order Siluriformes; family Ictaluridae; genus Ictalurus; species Ictalurus furcatus. The sequence continues at coordinate 30,585,506 of NC_071257.1, read as the reverse complement.
GCATGAAGAAATATATTATGCACCTTGGCAGGGAACCAGATCATTGTTTCACTGTCATTGTACATGAACATCCTTGATTCAGGAGCCAAAAGCTCACTAAAGGCATGGAGGAAGAAATCTTTTTTGTTCACTGCAGTCAGTTTGGAGTCTTCTACAAACTGCACCTACAAGAAACCTGGAGGTTATGGGAATGCATATGCCTTAGAAAACAAACACAATTAACAGATTGTTGGGCAATAGGGTATTAGGCAACTTCATGGTTTCCAGTTTAGTCCTGAGCTTGGGTTACTACATTACATTTTTACATTCAACTCATTTGGATGATATTTTGATCCGAAGAGACTTAAAATTAAGACAGGACTGAGCCTTGCTCAACAGCGGCAGGTTGGCGGCAGGGCTTTTCTTGCTATAAGCAATATAAACAGTTGAATATGGCCCCTGGTCCACCAGGGGGCCACATTATTATTATTTTTTTTAACATTGATATGCTAAAAACAAAATTTACTCTCATTTGGTAAAAAGTTGGATGTATGGGGCAGTTGCAGTGGGGTTCCCTTGTGATGCTTAAAGAATAGAAACTGCAATTTACATAACTACATAAGGTAACTGACAAGATAAAATCAGAAGATCACGAAGCAGCATTGATCATTAAGCACTCATATCGTTCTGTGGTGGAAAAAACAGAAATAGGAAAAAAGTCAGAAGAGAAGAAAAGACCAGTAAGAAGTTCATTTGAATTAATTGGATTTAGACAATTTGTTAGGCACAGTGGCTTAGTGGTTAGTACGTTTACCTCACACCTCCAGGGTCGAGCGTTCAATTCCTGCCACGGCCCTGTGTGTGCAGAGTTTGCATGTTCTCCCTGTACTTCGGGGGTTTCCTCCGGGTACTCCGGTTTCCTCCCCCAGTCCAAAGACATGCATGGTAGGCTGATTGGCGTGTCCAAAAAGAGTCCGCAGTGTATGAATGGGTGTGGGAATGTGTGCCACCACCACGCTTGAGCCTAGGTATGATGTTCTGTTTGTGGAATTCTGTGTTTGGTTTACGCCAGATGTAACGGGATCCCTGTCTTCCAAACAGTTCCACTTTCAACTCATCAGTCCACAGAACATTCTCCTAAAAGGTTTGAGGATCATCAAGGTGCGCTCATCAAAATTCAGACGAGCCTTAATGTTCTTCTGAGTTGGCAGTGGTTTTCACCTCGCCTCTCTCCCATGGATGCCATTTTTGCCCAGTGTCTTTCTGATAGTGGAGTCATGAACAGTGACCTTTATTGATGCAAGAGAGACCTGTAGGTTCTTTGATGTTGTCCTTGGGTCTTTTGTGACTTGCTGGATGAGTAGTTGCTGTGTTCTTGGAGGAATTTTGGAAGGTCGGGCACTTCTGGGAAGGTTCACTACTGATAAATATTAATATGGCACGCTCTCTTACTTTAGCTCATGAGTTTATGTGAGTTGTCTCTCTCTTGAGAACACTGTGACCGTTTTCTCTTCTCATTCACAACCCATATCACAATCTTTCTCCCTTAGTTTCTCTTATCTTGCACCTGGTGCGGGATGCACCAACGGCCCGCCATTTTTACCTTGAACAGTGAACACACTGTTGCTGAGGCACATAACTGTCTGATGATTTGTGTCTAACCAATAAGAATTAAAACTATTGTCTGATATATACTCTCATCTTTTTGAATAAACTGAAAGACTTTGCTATCTGACCTTGTGTGTTTCTTATGGCAACTCTCCCAAGCGCTCAAAACAGGATATAGCTCTGGCAGTGTGACGGCACCTTTTATTCTTATCCTTATCAATTTCATTTAATATTTTCTACATCCTCAAAAGATTTTCTAACAACTACTCTGCCGAGTGTTTCCATTTAGACATAATGGCTCTCACTGTGGTTCTCTGGTGTCCCAGAGTCTTTGAAATAGCTTCGTAACCCTTCCCAAACTGATGTATTTCAATCACCTTCTTCCTCATCATTTCTGGAATTTCTTTCAAATTTGGCATAGTGTGTTACAGGGTAAGACCTTTTAACCAACTTCATGCTGTTGAAAAAGTCATATTTAAGTGTTGATTTGAGTGAACAGGGTTTGCAGTAATCAGGCCTGGTTGCGTCTAGTCCAGCTGAACCCCATTATGAATGTAGTTTCATAGATTCTGGAAATTAGTAACTATGGGGGCAAATACATTTTCACACAGGCCCAGTTGGTATTAGATAACAGTTTTGCTCCAATATACAACATTATCATTTAAAAACTGTATTTATTGTTTACTCAGCTTGCCTTTGTTTTATCTTAGATTTTGTTTTAATTTCTGAAACTATTTAATCTAAGATATACACAAAAACAGAATAAATAAAAAATATATTTTTTCACAGCACTATAGCTAGCTAGTATCTAGAGTAAAAAAAGGTTTTAGGCTAAAGTAATATGATTGGTGTGGGGCCCTGAATAAGTTGTCGCTTACGGTCCCCAAATATTTATAAATGGCCTTGGTTGGCAGTCGTGAGAGTTGATCTCACAACCTTCCAAGCAGGCAAGCCTTAACTACTGAGCTTGTATTTCCGTGTCTGCCGGGGTTTTGTCCAGGTTCTCCATTTCTCCCACCTCCCAAAAACATGCCTGTAGATGTCTAGGTAAAATTGCTCTAGGTGTGAATGACTGTGTGTGTTTGTGTGTGGGCGTGTGTTTCGTTTTCTGGCCTCACACGGTGTTCCCAGGACAGGATCCGTATCCACCATGAATGAAGATGAACATTTCTACAGAAGAATGTTATTGTTGCTAATAGTAAACAAAGACTGCGGGAGTATTACATGGTTGTGCTAAGCAACCACCAATTTTTAAAAGCTGTAAAAGCTGTTTTCTTCTCACCACTAATGCTTTTTTGAAGTTGTCATGGTCAGCATTGTCAAGTTGTCTGAACGTGTCCTCGAGCAAGGCGGTGCGTCTCAGTTTCAGCTGGAGGATGGGCGTCGGGACCTCACATTTGTAGTGCTCCTGAGATATCCCCCCAGCTGCCACATCATTGTGGATCCACTCATGGAGAATCTGGAACCAATTACATCAGAATAAGTGGGGACAGGTTTAGACAATTATTTCAATATTTTACCAGTTTTATGGGGTTTATCAAAAAGATAACATAACGCAACATAATGTCACAATAAATAATTAATTATAGTTTATTGAGACATGCATTGTTTTTTTAATTGTGTGTTTTGTGAAGAAAACGTCAAAAGGGAAAATGAAAGATCACATGATATTGTTTATTATCAATAACTTTAATACCTGTGTTATGTATGCAACGTAGTTTAAAAGGATGATTTTGCTCTTGAGATCCAGGAGAAATGGGTAACGACAGAAGATAGCAGGTGTCTGTTCCACCTCCTCTCGTTCCAAAGAAAAGATAAGAATTATAAAGTAATAATAATAGCAATATTTAAGTTAGCTCGTTATGTTTGTTTACTGGTTTTGAGCTAGAAACACCACCCTGTTTTACCAGTAGTTGTCCCCATTTAATCTGCCTCCACAGCGTCACGTCCTGTTGGAGTAACAGAGGAGAGGTGCCTATCTCCTCTATGTAGAACTCAGTGATCGCAACCTGCCTCGATCTTTCAGCTCTTTTGTTTCCCTTTAAATGGAATACACAGGTATATGGATTAGTGTTAAGCTACTTTCTACGAAGATTTATGAAGTCATTTTATGAAATTTATGTTCAGTTTGTACATGGGTTCAAGTTGAATGGCTTTAAAAATGTAAATCCATTTACCAAGAACTCACGAGAAGCCATTTTTTCAAGACTGTATAGTACTTGTACAGATCTATTGGCTTGGGATTAACCAGGTGGTCCAATAATTCATATTGAATTTTAAATTGCATCAAATTGTATCACATTGTATGTGTGATATTATTATTATTATTATTTTAATGGATGTTTGAGCATCTACAGTGCAAAACTAATGCTGGGCACCAAATACTTCCTACACCCCGTCCCCAACCACAACAAATTTCTGATTTGGATCTGTATAATAACTGTGTATTATGTATGTAAGTATGACAGCCACAACTAAACACTGACCCTGTAAAGTAACTTGAGGACTTCCAGGACTGCTTTCACACCAGGGTTATAGTTCAGCCGCATGTTGGACTTCAGGAGGAAGGCAAGTGCTTGTTTCCACATACAGATGTGCTTGGTCATAATGCTGGCATCCATGGAGGACCAGTATTCCTCTGTAGGTCAAGGAAAGCATAAAACATTAATATATGAAATCAATTATGATCATTATAAGCAGTAAACTATACTATTGTAACATTACTACTAATAATAATAACCGTCTCTGATCTCACAAATGTTCACTACTCAGAGGACAATTTGCTGTGTCACTACTGCCTTTCTTTAAGGTGCTTGGGTGGAAATGTCTTAAGCTGCCTAGTAACAGTCCTGTACAAATAACATTTACAGTACCTGCATTTCCTGCTACACAAAGTTTTATAAAAATTATTATACTGTACAAATATCCTGTTGACGCCACATATTTATCATCAATTATCATCTGTTTTATCGTCCTTACACTTTCATCTGTTATCGGCATTACAGTTTTCAGTCAATAAAAACAAACATGCATGGTGTTAAGTAAGGATATATATTGTAACATGCAGAAGTGGGAGGCAAGATGCAAACGTCAGCATGGGTTTTATTAAGGACAATCCATGAAATGTTGTCAGAAATCCAAAATGGGGTCAACACGCAGGCAGATCCATAGTTGTAAGATGTAATTGTAAGCTACGGAAAACAACAAGGAAATGCTATACATGGAACTAGAAATTAAGGCATGAAGGAATCAGCTGAGACTTAACAACATGAGTGCCTGATAAGACTTTGCAACGAGATAAAGAAATCAATGAGCTAACACAGAAAAAGTGAACACAATAGGGTAATGCACCAATGACAGGCCAGGTGCAGAGATAGGCCTAGAACTGAAACAAGGCTGAAATGCAAACAAAATGGCATGAACCCAAAACAAAACACTAAAGCAGTGTTTGTTATGCTGCAAACTGCAATGCACACTTACAGGGGGAAAATATAAATGGCAAAACTGTGTTAGTACGACTTCTAGCCTTTCCATGAAGTAACATGTATTCCTATTCTTATCCCTATGGACATATCTACAGAAATGAATGTGTGCATGAATTAATAATGGCAGTAAAATCTTACTCAAGCTTTTCATGGCAGTCTCATTGAGGTCTGTGATGGCTACAGCTAGCGGCAGCACCAGTTCAATAACATTGTGCGGTTCGTGAAGAATGGAGCATGTGGGCAGAAGCAGAAAGATCTCAGGACACCTCATCACTGGAGCAGCATGAAAAAGTATATTCACCACTTGGTTGATGATCATCTGGAGTAAGAGAACAGTGATGAAATTTACACTACATATTATGTCACAAATATGATCAGATGTTCCAACTGTAAATTGTAAGATTGGAAGACATTCACAGGACTAAATCTTAACTTGCTCTGTTACCTCTATGTGTACCTGCAATGTATATATTTACTCATTCAGCAGACACTCAAGGTATACAAAGTAATGTGTAATAATAACAGTAAAGTCATATACTATATATAAAGCTTTGCCTTAAAAAAGGATTTGAACTCAACTGAATTCTTGATCCAGGTAATCCTCAGGAGCTGGTCAAAGGTCTGGCTAGCAGCATTCAAATCAACCTGAATAGTTCCTGGTGTATTCGTACTGATGACAGAAAGTAATTTTAATATTGTCTCCAGATTTGTTATTTAAAAACTGTTAATATACTCTATAAGCAACATATCACAGGTACTGAGTAAAAGTAACAAAACCAAAAGAGATATTAAATTTCAAATATATTCATACTATTTTATACTGCTAGTTTAATAATTGATTTAACATGTCCTTGTTTTGACCACAAGTTTCTCATTTGTGAGATATTTAGTCACGGATTGCCCTTCGCGCCAAGTGTTGGAGCATTTAGCGTGCATGAACTGCCCCCAACACGACAGCGCGTGCGTCTGGGTTGACACTGACTTTGTTTACAAAACTTTGTTTTGGATTCTGTCCTGTCTCCACCCGTGTTATGTTATTGGTTGTCTCCTAAAATGTTCTGCTGTTTTGTGTTATCCCCTTAGTCTACGTTTAGTTTTTAAACCCCTTGTTCGGTGCGAAGTATTGTGTGTTTCTGTGTTTTCCGCCAGACCCATACGAAACCTTTTTTCTTTGTCCTCGCGTTTTCGATTCTTGTCTACCCTGTTTGCTGATCGCCTGACCCCTCGCCTGTTTTGACCTTGAACTTGCCTTACAATTTAGATTTGTCTGCCTGTATCTTTAATAGAAGCTCAAACTGCACTTGCATCCGTCTTCAACGCCATAACATGACACAACAGATTTACCTGTCCTTAATGAAGCAGGCGACGAGATTTGAACTTGTAGCAAAAGTCCAGGAAATCTCCCTGTGGTAAAAATATACAGTATCATGAAAATATCACATAGTTTTATTTCTTCTGGTCTATGCACCTTTAGAACCTAAGATTAAGCCACTTTGTTCCTACCTTTTGATTGCTTTGATGCTTTTATCGCTCTCCAACACTGACACCCATCTCTGCACTTGGGCCTCTTCAAGTTTTCCAATTGGCTCTCCAAGAATATTGGTCTTATCAAAAAAAAAAGAGAAAGAACGAAAGAAAGAAAGAAAGAAAAGAAAATATATATATATATATATTTTTTTAATGTAAATATGCTCTTTAGTTTTTAGGAGCTAACAATGAAACCTGATCATTATCCCTTTTGTCTAAGATAGTTGAAATTATTTGTCCAATTAGATTCGATTGTAACTATGCTAGCAATGTAACCCTGTAATATCGGCTGAAATAGAGGAACAACCAATAAATTAGCAGCAGAATCTTTCAGCACATCTAAACTATTTCAATATAAACATATTTCAGTGTGAAGCTTTCCTTTAAGGTTTACTGCATTCTTAGCCTTTGAATTCATGGGGTTTCCATGTCCCAACCCCAAAGTTCAACTTTGAGGTTTTCTGTTTTGAATTCGTTTCAGTTGCCATTCATTTAAGATAGATAGTGATAGATAATAAGAATGAAAACTGTATAATATAAGTCATGTCAGGTCATGTCATGATATACAGTATCTCACAAAAGTGAGTACACCCCTCACATTTTTGTAAATATTTGATTATATCTTTTCATGTGACAACACTGAAGAAATGACACTTTGCTACAATGTAAAGCAGTGAGTGTACAGCTTGTGTAACAGTGTAAATTTGCTGTCTCCTCAAAATAACTCAACACACAGCCATTAATGTCTAAACCGCTGGCAACAAATGTGAGTACACCTCTAAGTGAAAATGTCCAAATTGGGCCCAATTAGCCATTTTCCCTCCCCGGTGTCATGTGAATTGTTAGTGTTACAAGGTCTCAGGTGTGAATGGGGAACAGGTGTGTTAAATTTGGTGTCATCGCTCTCACACTCCCTCATACTGGTCACTGGATGTTCAACAGGGCACCTCATGGCAAAGAACTCTCTGAGGATCTGAAAAAAAAGAGTTGTTGCTCTACATAAAGATGGCCTAGGCTATAAGAAGATTGCCAAGACCCTGACACTGAGCTGCAGCACGGTGGGCAAGACCATACAGCGGTTTAACAGGACAGGTTCCACTCAGAACAGGCCTCGCCATGGTCGACCAAAGAAGTTGAGTGCACGTGCTCAGCATCATATCCAGAGGTTGTGTTTGGGAAATAGACATATGAGTGCTGCCAGCATTGCTGCAGAGGTTGAAGTGGTGGGGGGTCAGCCTGTCAGTGCTCAGACCATACGCCGCACACTGCATCAAATTGGTCTGTATGGCTGTCGTCCCAGAAGGAAGCCTCTTCTAAAGATGATGCACAAGAAAGCCCACAAACAGTTTGCTGAAGACAAGCAGACTAAGGACATGGATTACTGGAACCATGTTCTGTGGTCTGATGAGACCAAGATAAACTTATTTGGTTCAGATGGTGTCAAGCATGTGTGGCGGCAACCAGGTGAGGAGTACAAAGACAAGTGTGTTTTGCCTACAGTCAAGCATGGTGGCGGGAGTGTTATGGTCTGGGGCTGCATGAGTGCTGCCGGCACTGGGGAGTTACAGTTCATTGAGGGAACCATGAATGCCAACATGTACTGTGACATACTGAAGCAGAGTATGATCCCCTCCCTTTGGAGAAGCATGATAACGACCCCAAACACACCTCCAAGACGACCACTGCCTTGCTAAAGAAGCTGCTGGTGAAGGTGATGGACTGGCCAAGCAGGTCTCCAGACCTAAACCCTATTGAGCATCTGTGGGGCATCCTCAAACGGAAGGTGGAGGAGCAGAAGGTCTCTAACATCCACCAGCTCCGTGATGTCGTCATGGAGGAGTGGAAGAGGACTCCAGTGGCAACCTGTGAAGCTCTGGTGAACTCCATGCCCAAGAGGGTTAAGGCAGTGCTGGAAAATAATTTTGGCCACACAAAATATTGACACTTTGGGCCCAGTTTGGACATTTTCACTTAGGGGTGTACTCACTTTTGTTGCCAGTGGTTTAGACATTAATGGCTGTGTGTTGAGTTATTTTGAGGGGACAGCAAATTTATACTGTTATACAAGCTGTACACTCACTACTTTACATTGTAGCAAAGTGTCATTTCTTCAGTGTTGTCACATGAAAAGATATAATCAAATATTTACAAAAATGTGAGGGGTGTACTCACTTTTGTGAGATACCGTATGTCAGGAAGTGTGTTTACCTTGGAAGGTGAGAAGAAAAGAAAGTTGGAACACCAGCCAGATGATATCTTCATTTCTGTTTGAATTATAACATATTAAATTATGGATACAGATAAAAATGTGTCACTGTGATGCAAGTATCTAGCATCAAGCTCAATGAAATAATACAAATATTCTTTATTGACTTGTTAGATTTGATAATTTTACAGTTTGACTGCTGTGATGGGTGTGTGTAGAACTCATGAGTGTATTTAATTTCATGTGTTCGTGTAGTTAATTGTGGTTTCTGCCACATTTATCACTGTCAGCTACTCTACAGGCAAGGAGGATTTGGTACAAAATATCAATTTCCAAAATTGTTTTACAGTTCAAGATGGAGTGATTTGTGAAATTCAGTCAATTTTGTTTACACATTCCAGCAGTTTCAATAAAATATCTGCACAGGTGAAAAACTCTGGTGTGGACCACCAACATCCGGATAATCATGAGAAAGAAGGCTTCTATACTTGCCTGTAATTCATGTTAGCATGGACTATGAGTGTTTGTGTTTGTTTGGCATGGCTTTGGAGGGAACACCAAAGGAAGGAGCTGCATTTGGTTGAATTTTGAGATTCAAAACAGCTTCAGTGAACGTCTGTCAAACTCACTGGCTTTTAAAACCTTTGGTCATACTGACATTTGGTTTACCTTTTCAAAAATCAGTTAATTTGCAGAGATCTATCCTTAATGTAATGTATTTCAGTGCTGAGTTTTAATTGTTTAAAAGCGTTATACACTATCTTAAGTCGAGGATAGGGTTGAAAAAAAACTTGTGTAAAGATGTATATAATATATATATATATATATATATATATATATATATATATATATATATATATAACAGTCATTTACCATATGCTACCTGTATTAACATGTTCCTGTCCAGTTAACTTAGCTTTGTAATATACAGTATCAACTTTATCAACTTTACATCAGTCAAAAGAATAAATGTACTTGTGGCTTGTGGACCTGTGTGTATCCCTGCTCCTGAGCTGCTCCAGTTTCCTTCGAGTCTTATTGGCTGCAGGCTGTTCTCAGTGTCACCACTCGCCTTACCTTGGACATCACGGCCAAATGTGAAGAGGACACCGGATGGCATCAGAACAAGAGTGTGGTGGCTGTTGTGGAGTAGATTAACAGTAATAAATTAGTCAAGCTTGTCAACTGGCATTGAATGCTGAAACAAGAACTTGTGTATTATTAAATTCTCAATGCCATTCATTTCCCTCCACTGGCTTCCTGTATCCGCCCGTATCAAATTGATGCTCACGTACAAGAACTTGTCTGGAACAACACCGCCCTACCTCAACACTCTCCTGAAGGCTTACATTCCATTACAAAATCTGCGTTCGGTTAACGACCGATGCTTAGTAGTTCCTACTCAGCGTGGCTTAAGGTCCCTTTCCAGAACCTTCAAACTAACTGTTCCTCAGTGGTGGAATGAACCTCCAACCTCAGTCCGGACAGCAGAATCTGTCACTCTCTTCAAATAACAGCTAAAGACCCACCTCTTCTGTGAGCACTTAACTAACCCCTAAAATGCCAACCTCACATCCATCCATCTTCTACCGCTTACTCCTTCTTCAGGGTCACGGGGGAACCTGGAGCCAATCCCAGGGAGCATCGGGCACAAGGCGGGGTACACCCAGGACAGGGTGCCAGTCCATCGCAGGGCACAATCACATACACACTCACACACCCATTCATACACTACGGACACTTTAGACACGCCAATCAGCCTACCATGCATGTCTTTGGACTGGGGGAGGAAACCGGAGTACCCGGAGGAAACCCCCACAGCACGGGGAGAACATGCAAACTCCGCACACACATGGGAATCAAATCCCGGACCCTGGAGGTGTGAGGCAAACGTGCTAACCACTAAGCCACCGTGCACGCCCAACCTCACATTATCTTTAAAAAACATCACCTTACCGCTAGACTTGTTTATATTTCACATTTATCTCATTTACGACTGTTTTTTAAAAAAAAGCAAATATGTCTGTTGTTTCTCCGCTTTTGAGTGCAGATGAGGACTCGCTCGAGCTGCACATGGTGCGACTGGAACTGGAGGATGTGGAGAAACAGATCCGCAGCCTACTCGACAAGCAGGCCCAGCTGCTGGGCGAAGAACCGCGCTGGAAACATCTTGTGCCTCTGCCTACACATCCAAGGTAAGCACGCAGCATGGTATTACCACTCTCAGGCCCTCTACGCCATGTGTTTCTCTGTGCAGGCACCGTGCACCAAAGACTTTTCCAGCCGAGGTCTCCGTCACGCCGGTGCTGACTCACCACGGACCTTGGGTGCACCAGCAGCGAAAGGTGAGAGCCATACCCTGGGCGAGGACCTCTCCACCTCCGGTGTTCGAGATACCAACCAGGAACCGCTTTGCCCCTCTCCGTCAGACCAGACCAAATGCTGTGATCTTCGGGGACTCCATTGTGCGAAACGTCCGCTTCAACAAACGGTAAGGTGCACACACATTGTTTTTCTGGTGCTCGTGTCCTTGATGTCATTGCTCAGGTATAACGGGATCCTGAAGAAGGACGAAGGCATTGGAGCGGTTGTGCTGCACTCGGGGGCAAACGACATCAGGCTGCGGCAGACGGAGGTTCTGAAGAGGGACTTCGCCAGCCTGATTGAGACAGTACGAGGCAGATCACCCACCACGAAGATCATTGTCTCTGTACCTCTTCCCACATACAGACGTGGAGCTGAAAAGTTCAGTAGACTTCTTGCTTTGAATGACTGGTTAGTTTCTTGGTGTAATGAACAGGATCTGCTGTTTGTTTATAACTGGAATCTGTTCTAGGAGCGTCCTAAGTTGTTTCTTCCTGATGGCCTGCACCCCAGCAGCCTCGGAGCAGAACTGCCGTCAGACAACATCTCCCAGACGCTACAGACCAAGTGACTGCCTACCGTAAGTATATCTTCCTACAATAACAACGTTCATCATAAGCAATGTTCAATTAATAGTTCAACACCTGTAGTACATACTATAGAGAATGTGTCTGTTCCCCAAGCTATACAAATACATAGAAAATTTTGGAAAGTTTGTTTTAGTAACCTAATTAACATAAAATTAGATCATACTAAATGCACATCCAGCACCTTAAATCTGAAGTTAGGACTATTAAACATTAGATCTCTTGCGTCAAAGGCTCTTATTGTTAACGAAATCATTACTGATCAGGAATTTAATATAATGTGTTTAACAGAAACTTGGATTAAACCAAACGAGTACATAGCATTAAATGAAGCCAGTCCTCCTGGATACAGTTATATACATCAGCCTCGTTCAACTGGTAGAGGAGGAGGTGTTGGTCTCATCCATAGTCAAAATCTAGGCGTCACACAAAAACCTAGTCATAAATTTAATTCTTTTGAAATTCTTTATACCAGCATAATTTATGTAGCCACAAAAAATAAGACAATTCCTCTAATTATTATTTACAGACCCCCAGGGCCATATACTGAATTTCTTAGTGAATTTGCAGACTTTATCTCAAACCTGGTTGTTTCTGTAGATAAAGCATTAATCGTCTGTGACTTTAATATTCATTTTGATAACCCGGAAGACCCTCTGAGAACAGTGGCTGTGTCCATTTTAGATTCAGTAGGGATTAATCAGAACATAATCAGACCTATTCATAATGGTGGTCACACTCTTGACCTCATACTAACATACGGATTAAATATAGAAAATATTGTAATTTTTCTGCAGTCTGAAGTTGTCTCAGACTATTATCATATCTCGGTCATATTACGTATTGATCATAATATTTCCACCTCGCCTCGCCTGCGTAAAACCGTCTGATCTGATAGAACTTGATCAGGTGACTGAATGCTTAGAGTCAACACTCCGCTACACGCTAGATAGAGTGGCTCCACTCAAAAGAAAATTAATTAGAGAAAAAAACTAGCACCCTTATATAACGATCAAACGCGTACCTTAAAACAGACCACTCGACAATTAGAACGTACATGGCGTCAAACCAAATTGGTAGTATTTCAAACAGCATGGAAAGAGAGATACTGAACTATAGAAAATCTCTTAGCGATGCTAGAGAAGTCTATCTCTCCACCTTAATAGGAGATAACAAAAACAATTCTAGATTTCTATTCAACACAGTAGCAAAATTAACTAGGAATAAATAAAAATCTATTCAGATTTGTCCTGGAGTAATTGAACCACTTTTACATATAATCAATTCTCCCCTTAGCACTGGCTATGTACCTAAATCACTTAAATAAGCAGTTATTAAACCCCTGATTAAAAAACCTGACCTTGACCCCTCTCAACTGTCCAGCTGTAGACCTATATCCAATCTTCCCTTCATCTCCAAGATCTTAGAAAAGGTTGTAGCACAGCAGTTATGCTCATACTTGCATAGGAACAACATTCATGAAATGTATCAGTCAGTATTTAGACCTCATCATAGCACAGAGACAGCGTTAGTTAAAGTAGTAAACGACCTACTACTGGCCTCTGATCAGGGTTGTGTCTCGTTGCTTGTGTTACTTGACCTTAGTGCAGCTTTTGATACTATAGATCATACTATTCTCCTTAACAGATTAGAAAATGATGTTGACATTAAGGGAACAGTCCTCTGCTGGCTCAGGTCTTATCTGACCGATCGGTATCAGTTCGTAGATGTAACTGGAGACTTCTCCACGCATACCGAGGTTAAATTTGGTGTTCCACAAGGTTCTGTTTTAGGCCCACTGCTTTTTACTTTATATATGCTACCCCTAGGTCAAATTATTTGTAAACATGGAATTAGCTTCCACTGTTATGCTGATGATACACAGCTGTATGTTTCAGCGAAGCCAGAGGACAGACACCGGCTTAGTAAAGTTGAGGAATGTGTAAAGGACATTAGACGTTGGATGCTAACTAACTTACTTTTACTTAATTCTGATAAGACGGAAGTACTTGTATTAGGACCATGTGTATCTAGAAGTAAGCTTTCTGATCACATAGTTACTCTGGATGGTCTTTCTGTTTCATCATGTGCAGCAGTAAAAGACCTTGGTGTGATTATTCACTCCAGTCTATCATTTGATGCTCATGTAGATAATATTACTAGGATAGCCTTCTTTCATCTCAGAAATATTTATAAAATAAGAAATATATTGTTACTATATGATGCAGAAATATTAGTTCATGCATTCATCACCTCTAGACTAGATTACTGTAATGCTTTACTGTCTGGATGTTCCAGTAGGTGCATAAACAAACTCCAGTTAGTCCAGAGTGCAGCTGCTAGAGTCCTAACTAGAATCAGAAGATACAACCATATCACCCCGATCTTATCAACACTGCAAGTATCTAGCAGTGAAATCTCGCATTGATTATAAAATACTATTATTAACCTATAAAGCACTAAATGGTCTCGCGCCACAGTTTCTAAGCGACCTTTTGGTTTTCTATGGTCCACCATGCCTACTTAGATCAAAGGCTACAGCAGGGGGAAGAGCTTTCTCTTATAGAGCCCCACAGTTATGGAACAGTCTTCCAATTAGTGTTCGTGACTCAGACACAGTTTCAGTGTTTAAGTCTAGGCTTAAAACGTATTTGTTTACTCAAGCATACCCTGACTAGACTTTCTGTTATGCTAAGCACAGTCCTAATAATCTTTTCTCACCCTCACACGATTTTTATGGAGATACTAGAGATCCTGATCCTTTCTGCTCTCCGGACCTGCCTGATCCGTTTTCGGATATCCTACCTCTGGATGGAGCTCTCATCTACTCCAATACCAGATTGCTGGGACGACGGCTGCTTCTAAGGCCAAACAGACTTCATTTAAATCCATAACGAACTTTTTCACACTATCTGTTGTTACCCAGATGAGGATGGGTTCCCTTCTGAGTCTGGTTCCTCTCAAGATTTCTTCCTCTTAGGGAGTTTTTCCTTGCCACCGTCACCACCGGCTTGCTTAGTTGAGATAAATTCGCACCTTTAATATCTATATATCATGTTGATATTTCTATAAAGCTGCTTTGAGACAATGTCTATTGTAAAAAGCGCTATATAAATAAAATTGAATTGAATTCAATTGAATTTCCTCATTTGCAATTCGCTTTAGATAAAAGTGTCTGCTAAATGAATAAATGTAAATGTAAGAAGAGAAACCAAGCAACAGCATCAGTAATACATTTTTCGCTACTCATAAGTCCTGAATTATTTAAAGGTTTATGTTTATAAAATCATATTATATCATAGTACAGTTGAATTCTCGATTCTCATTGGTCAGAAGGTGCTGATTAATTTTCTATAACAATAGATCTGACAGTAGTTCCAGCTGTAATTCTAATATTAATGCACTCCTTCTACTATGTTATTGTTCCTATAGTAATGACATGAATACATAAGAAAAATGTGTGTAATCATTTATCATGGGGAAGTTTTCTGTAAGGAGTCTCCAGTATCAGTACTTTGTAACAGTCAGAGGTAAAGTTGTAACTTTAAAATTACCATCTCTGTACTTTCTCTGTAGCATGACAAGCTGCAGACATTCCACAAATTTAAATGTAACTACAAATGGATAAAAAGTAAAATCCCTCATTATTTAATAAATACAATTCAACCTGCTGTGTTATAAGAGGAATAAAACACTTCAGGCCATGTTTTATAGGAAAACAACTGTTTCACGTCGGGCCGCATCACAGCACCCTGTTGTCGATTATTTTCCTATAACAGCACACCCTGTTGTGTTTTATTCTTTACATAATACAAATGTTAACATCCATTTAAAAAAAAGCAAACATGCAAGCTGATTTACTAACAGAGGCTACAGAATATTTCATTTATTCCATGAACAAAATAACATGTATATTTTGCATGTTTATTTTTTATGTATGTGCAATTTGGTGTTTCTATCTAAAGCTGCAACAGGTACAGGATAGTGTCTATGTGTCCCGTCACAGCAAACTAGAGACGCCATTTCCCAGAAATCACCGCAAACTACAAACATGGCCGATGACTACAACTCCCAATGAAAGACACAGACACGTCACTGTCTCCTGAAAACTAATCACACACCTGTTCCCAATCACACTGACAATCACACCACAATATATAAGAGACTGCTTATTCACAATGTCTTTGTGAGGTAAACACAGTTGAGATTTTCTCTGTTGTTTACCAAGCCTTGATCTCACGTTGTTATAGTTTCTCGTTTCGTGCTTTGTGCTTTGACTTGCCTACTTCATGCCTGTTTGTTGATCGCCTGACCATTGCTTGTCTTTGTTTGCCTTTTGCCTTGCTCTTTGGATTACCGGTTCTTAATAAAACGATAAACTGCACTTGCATCTGTCTCAGCCTCCATTATGTGACACTATGCAAACACATTAATTTTCCACCTACAATGTGATTTACCACAGCCTGAATCACTTTGGGAATGCTCATTGTGTGTGCACATTACTAAGACTG
This sequence comes from Ictalurus furcatus, assembly GCF_023375685.1. Classification (NCBI taxonomy): domain Eukaryota; kingdom Metazoa; phylum Chordata; class Actinopteri; order Siluriformes; family Ictaluridae; genus Ictalurus; species Ictalurus furcatus. The sequence goes on along the minus strand of NC_071257.1, from coordinate 30,569,239 downwards.
AAGAGCAGGTATTAAATTTGCATAAGCCTTTTTTCTACATTTGATTACAAAATATAAGCCATCACTTTCTTAAAAAGCAAAAAATATATATGTCTTGGTATCTCAAAATAATGAGAACGTTATAAAATAATAATGCAAAATCATGATTTAACGTTACAGTTGGTTACATATTCATTGGTGGTCACACCTCCGAACAGCATTTAAACAGAGCCTCTGAAGTGGTTTTCTTTATATCTACCTTATAAACAGAAAATTCTCATATCTACACTCCTATTTTGCTTTCATACATGATATACAGTTATGCTAACATGTAATAAGTTTCTATTTCACTCTTCTGGGAATCTCTGTGATGCTGGAGAACAATTAGCCCATGTCAATGCTGTATTTAAATATTATTCTTCCTCTAATTTGCATATTTTTTTGGAAATCATACGCAACACACCCACTAATTGTGCATGTAGTTTGCATAAGGAAATTGTTCTCTATTTTGTGAAAACGAAAGAGAATCTGTTCTGTGAATATCTTATTTGTTCATCACCTGCCACAGGTTACTTGTTTAGCAGGTTCATCAAGGCCCTCAACTTTCCTGGGTCGAAGCTCATTATTGGTGGAGTTGTGCCCAAGTTGACCATGAGCTCCCTCTCCGAATGTGTACACCTCTCCAGCCTGAAAATAATAGCAAACTTTCAGCAACTGAATGATGAGGCAGGTCGATTGGAATCTGTATAAATGCTATCTACAGCTAATGTAGAATATTTGTGTGGAACATGTGGAACTGTTCTGTAGCACACGTAGCACAAATTAAAAGAAATTAAAAGAATAAATTACCATTATATTAGCCAATATGGACAAATTTGAATTTACCCAGCTGTTTGTCTGCGACTTTGACTCATTCAACGTACCTTAGTGAGGACAGCAGTGTGAGCCGCTCCACAGTTGATGGAAGACACCCCCAAGTTCCTCAAAGCTGGAACTGCACATACTGCAAATCGGCCTGTAAGATAAAATATTTTACTAGCCTTCCTTATGTAGAAAGTCCAGCATGCTGAGATCCACCATTGGACCGTTGAAGAAGGCCCCTAATGCTTAGCTGTTTTGCTTGGATTCTTTCCCACTTGTAAGTCACTTTGGATAAAAATAGGGATGCACCAAGTACCAGTATCAGGTCTATTTTGTATGAAACACTGGACTGGTATCATATGAAATTAGATAGTTTCCAATCTGAAATTCTCTTAAAGCATTGACAACAGAAGCTTGCAGAGGGTCAGCTAGATTCCTAATAGGACATCTATAACAGTATCAGATATCTGATCAGGAAAGTCTTCAAGTCTTCTCTGTAACATGACAGCTGAGGTCGTGACTGACAGCTTGGGAACAACTGTTTGTAGCTGTTACAATGTAAGTGATAATAGGAACGTACTTGTCTTTCTGATGTTCCACAATATTAAATGCATCTCTGAACAGTTTAAAAAGTATGACATTGATCGTCCATCCATCCATTTTCTGTCTCACTTATCCTACAGAGGGTCGTGGGGAGCCTGGAGCCTGTCCCAGGGGACTCAGGGCACGAGGTGGGGGACACCCTGGACAGGGTGCCAATCCATCGCAGGGCACAATCACACACACTCACGCACCCATTCACACACTACAGACAATTTGGAAATGCCAATCAGCCTACAATACATGTCTTTGGACTGGGGGAGCGAACCAGAGTTCCTGGAAGAAATCCTGAAGCACGGGGAGAACATGCAAACTCTGTGCACACAGCCCCCTACCCTAGGTGTGAGGCAAACGTGTTAATCACTAAGCCACCATGCACCCCAACATTGTTCGTTAATAAATAAAAAATATAATCGTTACAAAAGTGCTGTGGTATAAGAAGAATAAAACATGTTGAGATACATAGTTATTGGAAAATAATTAATTTCAGGGTGGGAACAGGAACAGTACGTTGGCCATATCACACCCTACCATTGTTTATTTTCCTATAACTTTATTTCCTATAATATTTTCCTTATTCTTTGCTTATAGCACTCAACTGATTGGCCACTGTTATCTTCCATTGATCTACAGAGTGTCCCATACATCCAGCATCATTTATATTTTTACAGACCATGATGTATCTGAACAAATAATTAATCCGAATAATGCTACTACTAGGAAATTGTATATTGAGAAAACGGTTATGTTTTTGTTCTCCTATGTTGCTGGACCTATGGAATACCATGTGTTTTTAACCAGCCACATACACAATAAATACTGGAACAATGGAATAATGCTCAATATCTTATATATGGAAAAATGTACAACAGTACCTTTTACATCAGTCCTATTAAGGCCCAGCTGTCCAACACTATTAGCTCCACAGCAGAACACTTGAGCTGGGAGAGCCAGTGCCAGGGTGTGAGCTCCACCGGCGGAGATCTGAATGACTGGAACTCCGACAAGAGATCGTACCAGAGCAGGTTCAGTCTGCAGGTCCACTGATTTCCCCAGTCCCAGCTGCCCATATTTATTCTGACCCCATGAAAGGACTTCACCTCCTTCAAGACAGTTATTTATATTATAATTAGCCAGGTCTGTGTTCAACATTCATTTATTTGATCTAGTTCATGTTTTTAAAATGAAGGTTACTGGTTTTGAAAAACTTTCACCATACACTCACCCTTGGTAAGAGCCAAAGAATGGAAATTTCCACAAGCCACCTGCACAACTGGGATCTGGAAAGGTAATTGTATCTGAACTGGTCTGGAAAAATAGAACGATGTTTGAGTTTTAGAAACTGCCATGTTATTTGCACATTTTTTGACGCTTTTATCCCAACCTTATCTTCCTTAAGATGACATCAGATACTGGGATTATAAACCATTACAGTATCCAGTATGAAATGTGCTAACATATGAAGGATGTTGGATATGAGTACATAGGGGTCTTGAGATAAGGATAAGACAGGTCATGATCATGGCAGGACAGGATTAATCTTTCAGTGTCAGGTCAACACCGGAATCGACAAGAAACTCAGTTTCCCAGAACACACTGCGGCCTACATATATGACCGC